>NC_083760.1:61927601-61957601 GCF_963514075.1 Conger conger | reverse complement strand
GCTAGGACCTCACAGAGCAGCTGTGTTTATGTGCTCCTCGGAGGAGCTCTGGCTGCGGCTGCAGTACCTGGGCAGGCCCAAATTACACGCAGCACCGCGAGCGCAATTAGGCCAACCGCGCAACAGCTCCGGAGGGCTGACTGATCTTCCCCCCGAGCTCCAGAGTGTGAGCGCGAGAGACGCACAGACGCAGCTGCCGAAC
Source organism: Conger conger (assembly GCF_963514075.1). Classification (NCBI taxonomy): domain Eukaryota; kingdom Metazoa; phylum Chordata; class Actinopteri; order Anguilliformes; family Congridae; genus Conger; species Conger conger. The sequence continues at coordinate 61,957,399 of NC_083760.1, read as the reverse complement.
GGGGAGTGTTAGCCGCCACCATAACCCCTCCGTCAGGAGAGAGCCCACCCCAATCCCCTGGCCTCTGCACACCTGACCAATCAGGTACACACACGCTGCTAGGCAACAACACGCTGTAAAACACGGGAGAAACACATTCACACCACCGTACAATATTAATCCCTCCAGCTTTGTTAGAAACCTTAGGAATCTATGAATACACAGAGCTCCCTCCCCCTATGTAACCATTGAACGGCATCCATTTTCTGAGAAAATAAAAGTCTATTACATTTAACTGCGGTGCAGATACCGTCGGTGTGCCGTCATCGTAAAACGCCACCCTCGGTTTGCGCTCAATTTGCCTGTGGTTCTGACCAGGCTTCAAAGGGCACGGCCTGTATTAGCCATGCTTCCCTTTTTAAACCTTACGTGAGCGCGTGACTCTTCGACGCAGCTCGTCTGAAAGGCGTTATTTCCCTCTGCGTTGAGAGTGCTTTCTCGCCGAGGGATTGGCGGAGTGTAACGGCTGGTGTGAGCCCGCCGTGGTTAATAACACGGCTTCATGAGGAAGCCATTAATGGCCATGACTCACTTTCCCTTGCTTCTGTAAGCATGGCGATGTCTGCTATAAGATTAATCACGCTAACAAACAAAAGGAGGACTCATAACACAATGGTCTTCCAGGGCTCATCCATCACGACATCATCAAAGGCCGACCTCGCCGCGGTCCCTGTTTGATGATATGGCCTGCAGTATCTTTCCAGAAGTTTCCTCCCTCGTCAAAGAGCCAGACATGCTCCTTTCCTCTCTCTACATCATGCACCCAGCACTCGGAGGTCCTGAAAGACACTATATAAACAAGCAGTGTTTTGTTCTTCGTGGCCCATCGGTCAGAACTGCTGTTCTCTCTCGGTGTCTGACATTTCCCAGCAACACTACTACTACACCTGAGCAAACTGGCACAGCTGCACAGAAGAACCCTACATCTTCTCATGTCCCCTTCGCCAAACTGATAATGCAGACAGGGAGCAGCCCAGTGAGTGACTCAGGGCTGTGAAGGACAGAGAGAGTTCTCCTGAAGCACAGATGGGCCTGCTGGCTCTCACTCAGAGGGAACACCCAAAGCCCGGTTCCAAAGCAGGGAGAGACCAGGCCTGGTATTAACTGAGCATTTAGAGCACTTCAGCGGTGGACTAAGAGACCCACAGCCTCGCTGCAAGGCCTCCAGGCTTACTCTGAACAGGTCTCCCTCTAGCTGGCAAACACAAGGTTTTGAGTAAACCCCAGTAGTTTCCCTCAAAGCTATAAGCAGCACTGCGTATTGTCAGTCCTCCATCGAAGGATTTGAATGAACTGGGCGAATATAAACAGATACGGCGTGGCTGAAAATGAAATGGAAGTGTGATAATAGTCACTTTCTGCTGTGTTTTCTGAGACGCAGTGACGGAGCCTGAGGACTGTTTTTCAGCGCGGTGCTGGCTGAGTGATTCTCCAGCTGCTCTCTCAAGCTCTCCAAACAGAAAAAGGCCAAAACAAACAAGCTGTGGAGTGTGAGAGTGTCTATGAGTGTGTGTAAAGGTGCGTGAGAAAGAGCGAGTGAGCATGTGTGTGTGTGTGTGTGTGTGTGTGTGTGTGCGTGTGTGTGTGTGTGGGCAGAACTATGCTGTTTTGCACTGTGTTCTAAGGGAGTAGCATATGAGAGCCTGAGGCTGGAAACTTCTAGGCGTTCCTGCCCGTCCCTGCAGGACGTCAAACCCCAGAGTTCACCTCTGACCGCTTCTCCCCGCATGACAGAACGCGACACTGCGGTCATTTCAGTGTGTGAGACTCAAATTGAATCAATTAACACAATTAAAAACATCTGTCGACAGCTCTTCCATCAACACTTCCTTCTCCTTTGTTGCTACACTTTTTTTCTTCTGGCTACCTGGAAATATATCCAATTTCCAGCATTCAATATTTTGCATGGACACGTTCCCAGCTTTTACCAGCTAATGAAGGGAACTAATCAAGTGAGCAGTAATTACACACTGACATGCTTTCCATGGCTTTCCTTAGCCCACCTCTGCCAAAGAGGGACTGGGAAATAGCGAGAGGGAGAAAGGGAGAAAGAAAGAGTGGAGGGGGTGTACGGCAAATCTGAGAAAGTGGGCCTCGTTTCCCCCTCTGTCTCCACTTGATTTTCATACTAGCGACCTCTGACTTCACCCTGCTTTGGGCTCTACAGTCAATGTAGAAAAGACGCACTCTGCACATCTGCATCACAAACCCCCCCCCCCCTTTCCCCTGAAATCCCTGCTTAAACAAAGAGGGGAAGACTGCGATTTGTCTGTGCTTTTGTCCTGGTGTCATGTCACGGAGTCACCTTTCGCACAGAGAGACATGGTCTAGCTGTAAATTATGATGGCTCAAACGTGACCTATTGGCGTACCGCAGGGCCCTTTCCCGAGACCAAAGCACTTTTAAGGCTTTATCTCTCGACGCGGACGTCTGCGGCGGAGGGCTTCCTCTTCTCTGTTTTTCGCATTTGAACCATAAAGGGGAGTCTGCATCCTGGCACTCCAGCGACCTCCCGCCAAAAACGGCTGTGAAGAAGCGCTGGATTCCGCTCAAGTTGAGGCTTAATCCTTCCTTTGATGTCTCACTAAAGCAGAAACATAATTATCCTGAATCTCCTACCTATTAGGTAATGGGAAAGGGAAGAACGGCACTAGGCACTTCTCACACCTCTTCTTAAAAAAAGTTCTCCATGCGATAAAGGAATGTGGATGTTTTCTGTTTAATGCAGAGCGGATCAATTTCAAGACTGCCTGGCAAAAAGACAATCTGGAGATGAACAGCTTGGTTTTAATTTCACAGGCTTCACAGAGACTGGTATAGCCATAGGAATGCCACCTACCCTGCGGAATGTCTCTTCATGCTTCAAACAAGTGACAACCGAAATGGAAGTATTTTTGCCAGTTCCTCAGGTGTACCAACAGGAAAGAAAGAGCTGGAAACTCATGGAGGCCTATTTCCCGTGTACTCAACAAAAACAATTTGTCGTTGGCGTTGTAAAGGCCAGGTAGCGCGCAGTCGCTGGAGGCAGGCAGCTGTCAGCTTTCCTCATGGCTTTGATTAAATGGGGGGGAAGGGTGATGTAACCCCATCGCTATGTGGGGGATTGACAGCAGATTCCCATGGTGCTGTGGGCCCCAGGGCGGAGGGCCTTCAACGTATCACCCTCCGGGTACGAGACCAGGGGGCCCCCTGCCCTCAACCACAAAGTTGAACTCTTTGACCAGGTTTGGATAACATTTCAGAAGCTCTACCTATGCTCTTGGGGCGGCGGAAATCACAAGGTTTGGGAACTGCAGGGGGACGCTCGGGCGAGTGTGGCATTTAGGGGGGAGCGTGCTGAATGACGTCATGCTTGCGGCCCGAGATGTCAGCTGCTGCCTCCCAGTGTACCTCCCAATTTTAGTGATGCATGGCTCGGTGGGTCATGGAAGAACATTGACCAATGGATGAGGTTTTTACTCAGTAAAACCATACTATTACCACACCTTACTATTTTTTAAAACTACATATCCGGATACATCCCAACAGCAGAAGAACATGCAAATCCAGTGAAATACCTACAAACAAACTCACAATCACTCACAGACACAGACACACAGACAGACAAACACACACAACACATACACTCAAATAAAACACAAACACACACACAAACACACAGACAGACAAACACACACATTCAAACCAAACACACACACACACAACACATACACTCAAATAAAACACAAACACACACACAAACACACATAAACACACACACACAAACACACACACACATGAACACAACACACAGACAGACAAACACACACACTCAAACCAAACACACACACAACACATACACTCAAATCAAACACAAACACACACACACAAGCACAAACACACAGACAAACACACACATAAACACAAACACACACACACAAACACATAAACACAAACACACACACAGACAAACACACACACTCAAACCAAACACACATAAACACATAAAGGCTCAAACAGTAGGTGAGACTGCAGTGGTCTGCAGGGCAGTTGGGTTACACACGGAGGGTCTCGTCCCTATTTCAGGAGATGCAGAGGAACAAAGCTTGCCCTGTGGTTGGGGTTTTGGGAGTTGGGGGTAGTGGCATGAAGTGACAGCGTAGAAGGTGACAGCTGAGACTAAGACTGCCCCCAAGGGGGACAGACTGTAATATAAAGGTGTGGAGGAAGGAGGGAGGAAGGGAGGGAGAGAGAGAGGAGGAAAGAGAGAGGGACAGAAAGAGAGAGCACACTGGTTTCTCAAGCACCTCCTGTTCCACATGTGTTAGTCATCTCCAGACCCATAGGGCCAGCACAGCCACGTAAAGAACACACTTAACAGTCAGTCTTGAGAAAAGTATACTTTACAATTCATTACTTCCTTCTCGCAAGAAATTAAAGGTCTCTTGTTAAAAGCCGAGCTGTCAAACGAGAGCGGCTTTTATTACCCAGAAAACTGACAGGGCCCCCACTTCCGGAACAAACGAAAAAAAAAAAACGTTTGTTTTTTTTTGGTGGGGGATACCGTGGGTGTACTGTAAGGGTCTGCATCTGTGCCATGAGCCCTCGTTGTCACGGAGACTGCTGATGGATGACCACGATGTGCTAACGACTTCGAACCACATTTTATTCCACTTCTTCCGTAGCTTTCTCCCCATGACCCCCGTTTTACTAGAAGCTCCATAGGAGAACATTCCAGAAGTGTAAAACACAAACAAAAAGGTGAGGCCACGATTAAAACGGGCATTGGGAAACTTCTTGGTTGTTCTATAGGCTGTACGCTAGCGGGACTGTCGCTCTTATCTCCGAGAGCCGGCTATCGAGACCGCAGGTCTCACGTCTCCTGATCAGCCTTCCCAGGAATGCTGAATTTTAATGGGATTTTAATGGGAATCTAATGGGATTTCCGGATCTTTAAGAAAGCCTGCGCTGATCCGTTTTGATATGGGGGAAACATAACAACTTGGCCGGAAGCCTGAACGCATTAAATGCATACTATGTACATAAATATCAAAGGAGGAGGCTGGAGCGTTCACATTTGCCATGGAGGAATCCGACGGCAGACCACAGAACAGCCCTAAGTCCTGTGGGGCGTGCAGACATTTAAAATATTGCGCAAAGTACCGGTCGGGAAGGAAAGACGCATTCGTTCCCAAATGAAGGCGGAGAGGATGAGGCCTAGTTGGACTGCGGTCACGCAGTCAGAGGCTGAGAAAGTGATACAGCACCCCACACCGCCAACCCCTTCCTGCAGTCAGCCGCACAGGGATCAATCCAAAACGCCGTCCGAAATCGTTCCCGCCTGGTGACAGCGGTGATTTATGGCACGGCTGCCAAACTTTGTTCAGACGGAGTAATTATCAGCTGCCAAGGCTGTAGAAGCTTAAAATAGCCAATCTGATATAGGGAGGGGGGGTATATATTAATGAGCGTATAACCCATACGTCAATACAGGCTGAGCCACGCATTGGAGTTATCGATGATCTGAATGCAGAAGGCTGTTCACCGCACCATGCCATTTTAGAGAAGGAAACCGTTATGGGCCAGCTGCCAGACCAGGTTTTGGCCTCGATCCAGCTCCATACTGACCCGGCTACCTTAAATCCACACAGGCACTAGCTTTTAGGCGTAGGACACCTCCAACACGCAGGCAAGATTACAATCGATTAGACACAACTTTGTGGTCCACTTACTGCTCTATGGCCTCGCCAAGAGGACATAACATAGTGGACTGTGGAATTGGACTGTAGCTCAAGTTAGGGTGACAGCACAGGTAAGTGGAACAGGGGCAGAAATGCTGAGTGGTAAGTGTATTTAGAGTAAGTGGTTGTGTATATCATTCTTTCATGTTGTGTACTATAAAATGGTTCTATAGATGTAATCCATTGTAAGATTCATCTACAAGGCCCAAGTCCTTATCTATGGTCGTTCAGCACACTGGTTCCGGGTTATGGGTGTTGTACGTCGCTTTGGATAAGAGTGTCTCCCTCGCGCCTATGATGTAAAGTAATGTAATGTAAGGTGGTAATAATGCCTGATGACGTTCGGCCCCGTGCTCCACGCAGAGAGCAGGGAACTTTCCGGAAGAGCTCCCCCTGCAGTCCGCTGCAGGTGTCTCTAAGTGCGTTAGCAGATGGGCGTGTGAGGAATCTGCCCGTCGGACAGCGCTGCCTCCCCCTGGGCCCCCACCCCCCAGCCGAATAAAAACACATAAAAATGAGGCATAACTCTGACACTTCCGCGCCCCCCCCCCCCTCCTCCCTGGCCCGCAGGAAGGGCCACTGCCGTAGCGACCGGGGGAAGCTCCACGGCGCTGGGGCTATCTGTCTGCTGGAGCGCTTTGCGGCGGTTCCTGTTTTCGACCGCACGGTTCAGCGGTCTCGGGCAGGCCCCGGGGGCACGCACGCCGGGGGGTAACCGGGGGGGGTTAATGTGTTAAAGGGAAGTCGACATCAGCTCCTTTAGCTGACTGTGTCTAATCACATCTTACAGGTCAGGACTGCAGGAGGGCTTCGGTAAGGTCCTGGTGGCCCATTCCACTAGGTGAGGACAGGGAGGGAGGGTGGAGGGGGGGGGTGTCTACCTGCTACTTCACTTTCTGGTACAAGATGTCGTTCCTCTGAGAGAATTAAACCCAAAGTAATAATAACAGGGAATCATGTCGTTGGGACAAAACTTCAGGGTGCTTTGGGGGCTTTAGTTATTTTCTAGCATTTAGCATTTTTTCCAATTCAATTAGAGAGGAGGAAAAAAAAAACCATCACACCAAATGCAGCTAATAATGGATTTCGTTTCGTTACATGGCCTTTGCTTGACATTAGATAATTGAATTTCATTTGTTTTAGCTTTCAAGCAGAAAAAGGTAAGTGACCTGCTGCATTTGTATTCCCTTCCTCCATGACAGCAAATCACGTGTACTAATGTAACCCCCCCACAAAACATTACACCTAACATTTCAATGTAATGCTTTAGTTTGGTGTATATATGTCCGTGTAAGTGCCTGTACAAGCTTATAACGTGTACTAGTGTACAGTGCACAACAGCTTCCCCTATGAAGCATTTTCACCCAATAAAATAACACATTAAGTGAAATGCATATATTAATATATGTAAGAACAGATACAAGACTACAGTAACTGTGTTGTTTAACCAACAAAATGATCTGCATCTGTATGCAGAACAGGGGGAGCAGTGTGGTAACAAACTGACGACATAGTGCATAAATACATCTGTCAACGTTTGAGAAACAAATTAATAACGCGTGTTCTTTATTGCGCAGTACAAACTACCGTCATTTCATTTCCTGCTCAATACTCACTTTTGCCACTAATTTCATTTCCTGAATAGCTTTTGAATACCATTGGTCAATTCTGGAGGAAAAAAGAAACAGGAGCAGAGATTGGTTGATGTGAAATCAAACTTCTCAATTCAAGTTTCCACTCCTATGCAATAATCCAAATTCAATTTCCCAACATCATATTTTTGTGATTATGCATGAATAATACACTGCTAAAAAAAAACTTGCCTTCACGAAACAAAGAAATGTTTTCAAACAATTCCTAGAGAACCCGTAATGTTTTTTATTGCAATATAGTTCTGGAGCAGTCCCCATCTTTGAAGTACTTGAACCTGAAGTACTTGATGCCTGTCCATAAAAATGCCTTCGACTCAGAGTGCCTTCGACTTCCCCGGTGCCCAGAAAAACCGCACCCCCCGCCGCGAAGACATCCCAGAAAGCCGGGACGTTCGGCCGGGAAACGTGTGCCACTTCACACTCATAAGCGGCGCTTTATTAAAATATCAAAGCTGTGTTGATTCATTAAAAATTGATGCTAAACGGCTCTGGTTGGTACCCGCCGGCTTTTAGCCGCTCTTTCTGCCGGCGGGTGCGGGCTGCGTGAGAGGAGCTCCCACGAGCTGGCCGTGAGTGGAGCCATTACCGGAGAGGCCATTACAGCATTCCCGTCACTACGGGAACGCGTCCCGGAACGACTCCCGCTGCCCGCCGGGGCTCGCTCCCGGGCCGGCGTGTGATGCGAGCCGGGCCTGTGGGAGGTAGCGCTCACTCTCTCCCTCTTTTATCTGCCTTTCATCTTAATTGCCGAAGTGGCGCGGGAGCAGAGATCCGAGAGGCCTTTTGAAGCCTCTCGACCGCATTAAAGATGCTTCCTGGCTCTCGCCGGCCCGGGTTTTGCGGTCGTTTTTACCCAAATTATTTTTATGTCATGGAGGGTGTGTGAGGAGGTTTGTTTTTTTCTTCCTTTCTTATGCCCCCCAACCCCCCCCCCCTCCCGGTCTCTGATGGGGGGGGGACATGTCAAGACACGTCCCGTTTCCCCCTCTGAAGGAGAGAAGAGCGTCGATTCCCTCTGAACTATCTCTTACAAACAAAATTAATTGGGGGATTATTTCCGTTTTTCCTTTTTTAATGATTGCTGTGGGGGGAATGTGGCTTAAAGATTTAAACGCTAGGCTGCAGTTTGATTTTCTGCCCAAAGGGCATTCGTACGGTGAGACTTCCACCACTGCCACCCCACCCCCACCCCATCCTGCCCACCCACTCCTACTCTACCAAGATGCATTCTGGACAAAAATTGCACTAAATCTAGTTGTGCTGCTTTTCCAGGTAACTAAATCTCACAATCAGAACACTAAACTCGTCTATATTCTAGTCCTGTTAAGGACTAGTCCAGTTCTGCTGTATGTTCTGACTTACTACATCTTACTGAGCAAGGATTGGCTAGATAAGTGTTTGGAACATCTGCCTTTCATAGTTTGCGGTCTGCTCCAAACAAACGCTATCTGGATTCTGAAGTATTAAACAGCTCGGAGAGGACGTTAGCGCACAAGATTGTAAACACCAAAACCAAAGGTACAAGAAATTACTTGAGAATTGCCGTTCTTTCAATGTTATGTTAATCATTCAACGGCCATTGTTTGCCAATAACAGCTGCAGACCTGCTGGGAGAGCTAGCCCCTTGCCCACTGAGGTTAGACAGGGGAAGAGCAGCCTGTCCACACACAGGGAGGGGCAGATACACTGAAAGGAGACTATAAGACACAAAATGGAGTCCATTAAACAGGGGGCATTTAGGTCATGGCATTATTTCACATTTACTGCTGTACTTTCCAGAAACGTCCCACTAGTAGGTGTGGCCTCAGACTTGCACATATCACCCTACCTCAATCTGTTCTCCCCAGCAATGATTGGCTCATCACAATAAATGTTTCACAGGTTCGGTAATGGTAACAATCAACAGAGTCCCCCCCCCCCCCGGTCGGTTTGCAGTACGCCCCGATCACTCTGTCCTGAGCTGAAATTAGTTAAATCAGTAAGTGATCGTAGCGCACGGCAGTTTTTGTACATGCACGCCAGCCTAGGATGAAAGGGTTGTTGAGTTTAGGGCAGGGGGGCGACATGTTTGCAGTCAATGGGCTTTTTCTGTCCGAGCGAGAGAGAGAAAGAGTGAGAGAGAGAGGGGAAGAGTGAGAGAGACAAAGAGTAGGAGAGAGAGAGAGCAAGCAAGCCAAGGTCTATACCGAGGGGGTTCATGGGGCTTCCCGAACCAAACACGACCATAATTCACTTACGGGACAATTTTACGAGGGCTGCTTTTAGGGGATAAATCAGTCACGGCAACTGACCTCCGACCCCATTTCCAAGTCAGCTCTGGGTGCGCTGCTGTGTCAGAGACGATTAGCCGGGACGGACGGAACAGGAAGAACAGGGGAGGAGAGACAGCCACTCGCGTGCTGTAGCCTGGGCCCTGTGGGGAGGGCGGGCGGGTCGGCCGAGTGTCAGTGTGTGCCACGGCCTCTGGGGGGCGCTGCAGTGGGTAGCCTGGCACTCACCATAATTTACAGTTAATGAGGGGAGAGGGGATATGGACTTGTTTGTTTGTTTTCCAATTAATTCCGTGTGAGTGCAGATGGTGACGGCATTTCATCTTTTGGGGATCGAGACGTGTTGGTTCCCTTAGTCGGCACGTGAGGGACTCACAGTCCCTGCACAGTGCCATTGCCTCCCACCCTTGTCAGAGACTGTGGTGCTACAGAGCGTTGCCCACCCACCTCCCCCCAAACACGTGTCATGCAGAAAAAGACAAAGGATGAGTGATGCAACTAGTGTATCATTTAGCTGGCCAAGTTGCACCTTTGCCACACTGTCTCATTATGGAGGAGGACAATGGTGTCCTGCACATTATGTGGTGCATATTTGCGCAAAATGGGGCCTGTTTGATTGTGCGCTTGATTGACTGTAAACTGGACTGGTTGTGTCCTACACTACAGTCTTCTCAGGGTTTGTGAACTGAAAATTATGGTTTGATGAGTTCTCAAGTTTGAAACCACCGACATGACTGTGGTGCACAGCAAGCAAATGCTGGAACATTCCACCATTTGTTCCGGTTCCAAAAAAAAAAACTAAATAGTTTAAAGGGGGGGCAATGTTTATTAGTTTTAGAACCACGGCCAAAACATGAGCAAAAATTCTCACTGGGGTTGATGTGCTTGTTATTGACTAGGCCACTTCCGACTTTCCTCCAGATCCACTCCACTTCAATTAAACAGCCTCTGCTTGTAGATCTACTCATTTTCAGTTCTGTTGAAGAAAGTCACCCTAAAAGGCTGGGGAAAGAGATTTGTGTCACTCAGAAAGAGAAGCACAAAAGGTTTGTATGACCTTGATACGCTGCATTGGTTAAAAGCATCTGCTGAATAAAATGTAATGTAATGTAATGTAAAGGTTGTCTAGTGGAGTGGGTGATATGACCATTTTTATATCAACAATGGTACAGCAGTGATATGCCTTTGTAGACAAATAGTGCCGATCATCTTTAAAACATTTCTGAAAAGCTACTCTGGGTAAGTACTGCAGCTCTTTGCTAGGCATGTCATGGCATGGGTTTGTGATGGGATGACAACAGTCCTGAGAAATTCCACAGAATCCCTGTTTTCACCGTAACAAGAATTGCACAACTATGAATGGACAGCATTCATCCATATTCGTGTCTACATACCCTTACCTTTGAAATGTGCCAAAAATTCCTGATCATGAAGAAATAATGTAAAGTTGGTTATTCAACCTACAAACTTTTCAATATATTCTTACAGTCTTATATTAAACAACCTAGCAAAAGCTTTAAAGCATACCATGATTACTTTGTTTATTAACCATATTACGTTAAGACAAATAATGGGAGTACAAGACCATATCGTCCATCTCTGCTCTCTAATTAACGTGAGCATTTCATTGGGTTCCAGAGAGTCGGAGGGGCATTAGGGCTGACCTTTACGGACGGATCAGGAACGGGATGATGATCTTCGGGATGAAGAGCTTTAAATTCATCCTCGGTTTTCCTTTTAAAAGCAAAGTCTTTGGATCACCCCACCCGGATCCATGGCGGCCAATTCTCCTCTTTTGTTTTGGCAGAAACAATTTGTGTTCTGATTCTTAACATTAGCAGAGACAATACTATAATCAGGGAGATGAGACCGATAGGACTGTCTGCTCCAGCCTCCTATCACTGTTCTATCACCGACACAGGCCAGAGATCTCTGTGAACTAGGACACACACACACGCGCACAAACGCACACACGCGCACGAACGCATGCAGTCATGGACACACACGCACGCACACACACACACACACACACACACACACACACAGACACACACACACACACAAACACACAAACACACTCATGGACACAGACATACGCACACGCAGACATGGAAGCACACACACACACACACACACACACACACACACACAGGCATACACACTCATGCAAACACAAACACACACACACGGTTACAGATGTACAGACACATATACATACACACAAGCACACACGCAGTCATGGATGCACACACACAAGCACACACACACACACACTTACAGATGCAGACAGACACACACACATACACATACACACACACACACACACTTACAGATGCAGACACACATGCACACAAACACACAGCATTATGTGTAGAGAACAGGTCCTGGATGACTAATGTACGATGTGATGAAAGTTGCTGAGACGTCACAACTCAATATGGGCCCAACCCAGTCTGAGCTGTGGGAGAGACACCAACTCAACAGCAGGCCATTACACAACCACAGATAACAGCTGTTGTACAGAGAGAAACTCAACTCATTCTTTTCAATGTTTTACATGTCAAGAATTAGACTAATTACATTACCTTGTAAGCATTTGGCAGACGCTCTTATCCAGAGCGACGTACAACAAAGTGCACCAGTAACCATGGACAAGTGTGCTGAAAAACCTTAGAGGGAAGTACAGTTTCAAGTGCTAAGAATACAATTCTAATTACTGCTACAATTACAACTCAATGTAAAACACAAGTCTTCAAATAAGGCTTTTCAAAACCTGTTTTAAACCTAGACCCGAGTGTTCTGGCGCCACTCAGCAGCCCTGGCTGCGACATGGGAAGCATCGCTGCTAATTGGGCAACATTCAAAGTGACAATTTGAGAACAACAACGGCTGCTGAAAGCCACCAGCCTCCAGCTGAAGTGTACAGAAATAAACAGGAAACAAGAGTGAGGGGTCCCCCTGCTGAAAAAAACCCCAACTCAAGTTTTGAAACGGTTAGACCAGCTCTATACTCAACATGGCTTGACCAGCTCAAGCTATGTTTTGAAACAGCTGGTAGCTGCTATTTCAAGCTGGTCGTAGCTGGATTTTACACCAGGGCGCTGAGACATAAGCAGTGTACACTCCTCCATGCATTAGCTGCAGATAAAACCCAGAAGTTGTACTTATATTAGCGCTGAAATGAAGCCATCTGCAATTCAATGGACGTGGACAAGTTAAGCCTGGAAATAAAAAAGGACCTCAATTTCACGCTTTCCATTTGTTCTAGAAAGCCCTGGAGCATGGCAGACCTATTCCTCTCCTGCAGGAACCACACGATTCTCTCCTCGCTAAAATCAGCACGTTTAGCGGAAGAGGAATAAAGATGAAGACACAAAAAAGAAAAAAGAAAAGAAAATACAAACTGGCTCACCCAGCCCCTCCGCTCACACTCACGCCCGCTGAAACCTTCAAGCGCGGTATTTAATTTATTTGATTAAAAAAATAATCTAAAGTGCTCCACCAAAATCTCAGTTTGATAATGACCGGAAAAATTGCAATTCACCGGCTATTAGATCCAATCAGGAGAGAGGCAAGGGAAGGCCCAGAGTAGAACCAGATGTCCCTGTAGCACAGAACAGAGCGTGCTCACACACAGACCAGAGAACCAGGATAGGTTACAGTGTTCACACACAGACCAGAGAACCAGGATAGGTTACAGTGCTCACACACAGACCAGAGAACCAGGATAGGTTACAGTGTTCACACAGATACCAGAGAACCAGGAGAGGTTACAGTGCTCACACACAGACCAGAGAACCAGGAGAGGTTACAGTGCTCACACACAGACCAGAGAACCAGGAGAGAGGTTACAGTGCTCACACGCAGACCAGAGAACCAGGAGAGGTTACAGTGCTCACACACAGACCAGAGAACCAGGTGAGAGGTTACAGTGCTCACACACAGACCAGAGAACCAGGTGAGAGGTTACGGTGCTCACACACAGACAAGAGAACCAGGAGAGGTTACAGTGCTCACACAGACCAGAGAACCAAGAGAGGTTACAGTGCTCACACAGACCAGAGAACCAAGAGAGAGGTTACAGTGCTCACACAGACCAGAGAACCAAGAGAGGTTACAGTGCTCACACAGACCAGAGAACCAAGAGAGAGGTTACAGTGCTTACACAGACCAGAGAACCAAGAGAGAGGTTACAGTGCTCACACACAGACCAGAGAACAATGGTCAGCCAGTGTGCAATGCTCAGGGTGTAAAGTGTGGTAGGTATCCTCCAGTTGAGAGAGGTGAGACAACATGCCAGTTCCCACTGAACCACTGAGCAAAGAATGGGAACCAAATAACTACTGCTGCATATACAAATTCAAAGAAAAATACAAGAAAACACACACACATAACCTTTGCAAGTATGCAAATAAACCAAATTATGGATGACATAACGCTGTTCTGTGGTCTATGATCATTTTGAGGTGACTGTAACACTTACCAGCCGATGACACATAGCACTTAATGACAACACCTGTTTAGATACGCACTAAAACATGGAAAGCCTGATTAATTTCCCCATTAGGGCTAGAGACTGGCAAGCCCATTATTCTGATTGGCTAATGCTGGTTGGAAGATGGCTGGTTGATTGGGAGACAGCTAATTGGCTGCTGCATTGACAGGGCGAAAGCTGAATGGCTGCTGGATTAATGGTGAGAGGCGGCCACCAGACCCATGCGTCACCCCCCCAGAGAACATGCAAGGTGGGGCTACTCGGCACTCGGGAGGGTTAGCTGGGGCAGACTTTATTTTACAGCACAAATAATGACTTATCTCACATAAAGCAATATTGAAGTTACGGCATGAAACAGGATCTGCATGGGAAAACCCGAGGCATTAAAAGAGCCGGGGATGTGGGGGTTAGGGGGGGTTAGGGGGGTCCGGGGGGGTCGGGAACGCGTTCCGCTGGACCGCGCGGGCCCGTTTTAAACGGGCACCATCCATCAGAGGCGGAATGAGCGCAGTGCCTGTGCTAATAAAAGCCCGAGCCTTCCTGTGGGAGAGCAGCAGCCGGGGAAAGCTGAGCCACGCAGCCTCTGGCACTGAGTCAGAGTGTGACTACTGTACACTGGGCTGGGCTGGGGGTGGGGTGGGGTGGGGTGGGACTGCCAAATAAGAGAAAAGGTACAATTGGCAGAGGTCTTGGAAAAGAAAAAATCGCTTTTGGGCTAAGCGTATGCGTGTGTGTGCGTGCGTGTGCGTGCGAGAGGACATTATATGGAAACATAAGATTATTCTATAGCTAGTATCTCCTCTTGCTCCTAAACCTATTTCTCTTTCAGTTCCTTTAGTCCACTGGCATGTGCAATGGCATGCCCCCTCCCCTCCATGAAATGTATTGGTGAAATACATATACAATAACACATCTCTGTTTTGGCTGTTTCTGCCATTTCTTCATTTCTTTTGGCCAAAGAAGCAGTTCCCACAATGCAATGGGGAATGTAAAGGGTGGTAGGGGAGGTGGCCAATGGGGCCAATAAAGCCCCCTCCCACTAAGAGAGAACATAAACAACGTGTTCTGAGCAGCTCTCAACCAATGCCTCCCTCATTCCCACTGCCACTCACTTTGAGACTTTTATTAAAAATCTAAACGTCTCATTTGGCTGTGGCCCTGCTTGGCGCCCTCTCAGACACACTGTGGGTGAGAAGCCATCAGCCGCCTCTTACCGGTCTTTGTCTTGACCTTCTTGGATGGCTGCCTTTTCTTCACAAGCTTGGCCACGGTCTCCTGCTCCACAGCGGGCTCTTCCTGGTCCAGCTCAGCGATGGGTTCACAGCCCCCTGAGAAGAAAGCAAATAATACAGACTGAGTACACAACCTTCTGGCCACAGAGATCATAACCTCCTGGGCACAGAGCTCATAAGCTCCTGGGCACAGAGCTCATAACCTCCTGAAAGCACAGGCGGGACAGAGCAGCCAACCCCACCAAACTGAATCCAGATGAGCATTACCTGGTAGAACAGATTGACACAGGCATTATATCACCAGTTAATAGGACCAGAGTAGTTCCCTCAACAAGGGGGGCCCGCAATGAACCTGACTGGGTCTGCTTTCTGTAATCCTGCCTGAGGTCTGCTGCGCTTCACTGAAAATACCACATTTAGCCAAATTACATCAAATCACCTGAAATTAACCGTCTGAACAGGCTGTTTAGTCCAAATGCACCTATGAACCCACAATCCTTTGGGCCGCCAAAGTCTGGAGCAGAACTACAGACAAAAAACTGCTGTGTTCATTGTTTCAGTCTTTACAATGAGTGGTTTCCAGGATATCGGTGTGCTAGCGTGGGCCAAGGTGCTTTCCAGCAACCTGTCTGAAACCTGCGTTCAACCGAAGGGAAAAACTAGCGTCTTAATGTGAGCCTCAGGTGCTTGTGAAGAGGAGACAGCTTTCTCAGTAAAACATTGCCAGAAAAAACACTGACAGCTCAACACCGCCCATAAAAACAGATATTTTGATATTTATATGTCCGATGTGAGATGACCGATGATCCAAAACTGGTCCAGGCGACCTTTAGTGCTTTGAAAAATGCAGAAAACGTTCCTGAGCTCAGTGCAGGTACCTAGACGCATGTCTGTGTCCAAAGGGCAGGCCAATCATCTGCCTTTGGGTGGTCTGCATAAAGGCTGTGGTTTTTCTCATTGGTCCCTACAGAAATGAGTGTGTGTTGGTCTGAGCTGCCAGGTTATGTGAATGGCTGTTTCTCATCTCTCTCTTTTAGCAAACCTGCCTCCAACGCGCCACCTGCGAGGTCTCCTTCCAAACTCACACGCAGGAAGTGTTTTCAGCGGAGCGGTCGCTAGGGCCGGGGGTACCGGTCCCCGCCCAGGAGGCTTCCCTGCCCGGTCGGGGATTAGACTCCCCCAGCCCACTCCGGGGGCGCGGAATGAAAAGGGGGTCCACTGTGACATTCTCCCTTCCCAGAATTCCCAAGGGCTGTTTCTCTTACACACTGCTTTCATCCAACATACACCTCTTTGTCAGCTGTGCACACACTCACACACACACACAGACAGACACAGACACACACACACACACAGGGGCCCGACTTTCCTCTATGCGGATTAACATAATCCCCACCTAATATTTATCCTTCCAATAAAACCAATCTGTTCTGTTAGCAAAGAGCAATTGCTTCTGATGTCCCACCGTTTACTTTAGCAAAAAGGTAACAGATTTTTCTTGTGTCGCCTTTTAAACACTAGTGGTGGTTTTAATTATGCCAGGTGTTTTCTTTGGCATGTTATTTCACCGTCCTATGATTCCTGGGGTTGGGTTGGGTAGGGCTTGGGTTGAGGGGAGGTTGGACTTACATCAACATCATGCAGGAGAAACTGCAGTGAAACATTCCAGCTTGAAAAGACACGGCAGGGACACACGGTACATTGGAGCTGCGCTGCTGTAGATATGACCCGGTGTGGTTTGGTCTGTAAGGGTCAGGGCTGTGGGATGCATTCGGCAGTGCAGTGGGCCTGACAGCAAGCACACGCACTTTCAGCCTCCCCTGTATGGCAGTAACCCAGCACACCCTCTCTAAGCAATTCCTGTACTTACTGCAGTAACCCAGCACATCCTCTCTGAGACTCTCACACACTGCAGTAACCCAACACACCCTCTCTGAGCCTCTCACACACTGCAGTAACCCAATACACCCTCTCTGAGCCTCTCACACACTGCAGTAACCCAACACACCCTCTCTGAGCCGCTCACACACTGCAGTAACCCAACACACCCTCTCTGAGCCTCTCACACACTGCAGTAACCCAACACACCCTCTCTGAGCGTCTCACACACTGCAGTAACCCAACATA
Organism: Conger conger; assembly: GCF_963514075.1. Taxonomy (NCBI): domain Eukaryota; kingdom Metazoa; phylum Chordata; class Actinopteri; order Anguilliformes; family Congridae; genus Conger; species Conger conger. The sequence goes on along the minus strand of NC_083760.1, from coordinate 61,939,864 downwards.
CCCTCTCTGAGCCTCTCACACACTGCAGAAACCCAACATACCCTCTCTGAGACTCTCACACACTGCAGTAACCCAACACACCCTCTCTGAGCCTCTCACACACTGCAGTAACCCAACACACCCTCTCTGAGCCTCTCACACACTGCAGTAACCCAACAAACCCACTCTGAGCCTGTCTCATACTGCAGTAACCCAACACACCCTCTCTGAGCCTCTCACACACTGCAGTAACCCAACAAACCCACTCTGAGCCTGTCTCGTACTGCAGTAACCCAGCACACCCTCTCTGACGTCTCATCACAGTACAGGAAGTGGATGAAGCCTGCCATTCTGATGTTGCGGTTTCCGAGGGAATCAAGCGGACAGGACACCTGATCCCTTTCAAAACCTATTCACTACAAAGGCAACTCCCAAAGAAAAACCACCAACTCTCATTTTTCAGTTTAAAATTATTTTAAAAAATGGAAATTGCTTTTTATTCTTTATGAGTTCCACATTTACAAAATGACAAAATGGGAGAGAAGTAAGAGGATAGCTCTGAACCTAACAGTCCTCTGTTTTCACACGTATCCCAGCATGCAATGAGATGGCAGAGCAGGAACATCATCATAGGTCCAGGAGGCCAGATGGGACAGTGGCTGAAATCACACTGTGACTCGACAAAGAAAAATGTTTTCTGAGAAGAGGAGCGGAGAACATGAAACCGCCCGGAATGGTGGGATATGGTGTGCATGACCGGGAACGTTAAGAATAAATCCCGCTCGCTCCCTCATGTAACGCCCGTCTGCAGAGACAAGTGCTCCTCCGCTCCCCTCCACTTTCCCTCCGACTGGAACGACCCAAACCACACGCAGCTGGAGCCAGACCAAACATCTGTAAAACTGCTCTTAAAAAAACAAAAAAAAAAACATCTCCAAGAGATAGTTTGGTCTTCTCAAAAAACAAATCAAGAACTGTGTAGACAGAGCGAAGATATCTACGTGTATGTGGCAACTTTCTGAAAGCAAATGATTTATGCTGTATACAGGCTTACTTTACACATAACTAAACACCTGCAAGCACCTTTTGTTTTTGAGCGCATACTATTTCATGGCTGCAGCGCTTTGAATGGCGAAAAAACAATGGATAACCAAATTAAATTATCCATTTTTACTTAATTTAATTTTTTTAACACATTACGGACACCAAATGTGAAAAATGGAGGAATGCCAAGCATGAATTCAGGGAACGCTGGGATTGCGCTGTGGACACAGAGGTGAGGCCTGGTCTCCCAGGCACCCTTCCCAGTAAAACAAACGCATTAGCCTATCTAAACATGTTTACCTCATTCCTGGAAGCCCTGACACAAAAAAATTTGAAAACTCTTGGAATCTTTGGGTCCAGCTTTCCCGGTGTTCTATTGGATAAGGTGGATATTGCCATGCGGGGGAGGGGTACAGTGGTCATTAATTCGGGGCAGTAGATATTTACATGGCAACTGAATATTCGGATCATTGGCACACTTAGTTGGTCAATGACAATGAATGAAAATATGTTCAGACCAAATACAATACAGATCAATACAAAAGGAAGTTTCAGCTCAGCTGTGGCTACTGCTAATGATTCAGCATACAATATACAGTGCAGTCCATAAGTATTTGGACAGTATTTTCCAAAACACCTTGACTCTCAGGGACCGTGTTCACTTTGTGGTACTCTGACATAACTAAAGCGGTCTGTTTTCGCCACCCCGAGGCTAGGCGTTCGGCCTCTGGTGCTGTCTCAGCAGAGAACGTGATCCGTAACCCTAACCTCTCCTTATCAGCCTCGGCGGTAAGCTCTCACAGCAGAGCGCCTTGCTCAGCAGATTCCAGTGGAAGTGAAAGGTAAGACAACAGAAACAAAGTGGAGGGGGGTGGTGGGGGGAGGCAGCAGACATTTCCTACAGAGCAGCGGCATTGGCCTCCACCAGCTGGGCCCAGAGCCCTTAACAGGGCATGCATTCATACTGAGTCACTCGCATTACTGACGGAATGCACTTTAATAATTCATATTTTACATTTGTTTCCAAATGTCTCATTAACTCTGCTAGAAGATAAAGCTCCCACGATGAGCGAGGTGTAATGTAGGGTTTTAAAAAGGCCTGCGAAAGGTCCGGGGTCTGGAGAAAATAAACGGGTTTAACGGTATCTGAAGACTGTCAGTAATGAAGCTGCCTCTCCACAGCGCTAATCCATCTCAAACGCAAATGCAGTTTTCCGAGAGCACAGTCATGCTCAGCGCAACCCTGCATGATTCATTTCCAGGCAAAACCATTCCCTTATTTGTTGCTGTTAGGCACCGGCTCACTGAGGCTAACTTATTCCATTCCTTTACGAATCTTATCTGCGTAACGGTAGCTGGTGCAAAAGTAAAAATAATAAAAACCCTAAAGGAAAGGAAAATGAATTTGCGGTGACTGAAAGCCGCTATTTTTACTCCTCTGCTAACAGCCCGATTAGGGAGCTCGGATATCTGCAGATCTTCAAAGAGAAAAGTGGAGGCCCTGAAACGTTTCCCTCTCTGCCGTTAAGAAAATAAAACCTGAGGTGGGCAGCGCACGGCGAATTTCATAAATGTCTATTCCCGAGAGATTCTGCGGTGCTATCGAACGCGAGGCACGGCCTGGCACAGGTGCACTTTCTCTGGCCCAAAGCACACACACGACGCCTGGCCGACGGCACCAATTCCCAGACGCCCCAAAAACCGCTAAACCGCCACCGCCCACCGCGCTTACACCCCCTTAAACATACATGTACACACAAACTCCAGTACATTATCCTGGCAGCCGCACACGGGCTGACCCCTCACCCCTGCCTTTTAATTGCATTGTACGCCAAATATTTTCACGGTAGGTACATTTTCTCTGCGACTGTGGACTCCATCACAATAATGACCAGGCCATGAACCGTGTACAGCGCTTCACCACACAAATCCCCCCAGGAGCTAAAACACCGCACTAGAGTCAAGTTCACTGGCTCCACTACACAGTGGGGGGTCCATGTTATTGCACAGGTAGCAGGCAAAATAAACCCCCTACAGAACATCTCAATCAACTACCTATCTGGTTACTGCACAGAATGAGGTTAACTGGCTCCAATTCGGAGTGGGGGGTCCATGATATTGCACAGGTAGCAGACAAAATAAACCCCCTACCAAAAGTTTCAATCAACTACCTATTTGGTTCTTCAGACCAGCTCATTCAGCCACCTATCTGCCTCCTAAATCCAGCTCAATCAATCACCAATTTGAACCTTCAGATCTTGGGCTACCTTCAACGCTGCCTTCTAAACAAACCCTCATCTTTACCTTACTGTTATCTCAAACAAATAGAGCATTCATCACAAGCAATCATGAAAGGTAGAGTATATTGTAATATCTCTTCCACTTCATTGTGCTGTTCTTTTAATTCAAATACATCCAAAGCATGAAATACTGGACATAAATAATAGAATTTCTTATTCAGCTGATGTTTTTATTCAAAATGACTTAAAAGTTGATTAGACTAAGCAGGGGACAATTTCCCCTGGAGTAATGCGGGGCTAAGGCCCTTGCTCAAGGGCCAAACAGCTGTGCGGATCTCAATGAGGCTACACCAACCGCGACCTCCAGGTCCCACCCATGTACCTCAGGCGCGAGGTTACTGGCTGCCCAGGTAAAAAGGGAAGCAATAAGTGAAGAGAGTAGAGAGGGTAAAGAAGTAAGGTGGGAAAAGCACATGTTTATGTAATGTAAAAACACGATGGCCGCTGGAAACCTTCACTGACCGGAATGAGACCCAAGCGCTTTCCGAAGCGCGATGCGTTGAGTAAAGTTGGCCAGCGGTAGAGCGGGGGATAAATCAGCGCTGAGGAGCGGATGATAAGCGATGGGAAAGCCATGAATCTCGCAGGGAAAGCGCAACCACGGGCCAAGAGCGGTGGACAATACGGCGAGAAAAAAGGGGCTAATAAATGTGCGGAACACATGGTCCGGTCATCCGCCATTCAGTCCGCCACGAGCTACAGCGCGGAGAGACGGCTCTTCCAGCCGCGCGGGCGGGGTGAGGTGGGGGTGAGGGACCGCGAGAGGTTTAGCGGAGATTTACGGAGTTCCATCTGCCTCTACTTAAAAAACAAAACAGAAACTGGAAAATGAAAGGCTGCTTTCTAACTGGGAAAGGGACAGAGTGTGTGGAGGTGTGCGAAGAGGGGGAATGGTAGTGGGGGGGTGCGGTGGATATCGTCGAACGCTCTTAGGGCACTCTCTAGATTGCAAAGCGCTGCCTCTCTCAACGGTAATGCACTTGCCTGCATTACACAACGGTTAAACGGGTTACTGCATTAACAAGGTAAATGTTTACGTAAGCATACCAGAAAAATGCTGATGCTGTGCAAGGCAGTTATATTTTCTGGGTCCGCAGGACAGGCATTTTGTTAAGGTATTTTCCGCAAAACCTTGCTGGGCAAAAATAAGACACAATGCTCTGCATAAAAACGAAAATGTCACACTTTATACACACTCTAGAGACAGACCACAATTCTACAACAAGGAAAGACATGGAGTGAATTCCATCCATACATTTTCGAACCGCTAATCCAGGCCAGGGTTGCAGTCGCAACAGGGCAAGTGGAGCAGCCCAGATGTCCCTCAGCCCAGTAACTTCCTCAAACTCATCCCGGAGGATCCCATGCCTGAACCCAGGCCAGCCTGGAGACACAGCACCTACAAGTCCTGGGTCTGGCCCTGGGCCTCTTCCACGGTGGACGTGCCTGGAACACCTCCAGAGGGAGGCGCCCAGGGGGCATCGTTATCAAACGCCAGAGCCACCTCAACTGAGGATGCACCTCAATGCAGAGGAGCATAGATAAATCACCTATAGATGGTGAGGTCATCCATATAGATGCTACAAGAAAAGGATATGAGGTCACTCACAAATGCTAAACTTCCATTTTATTCAAATTGTCACAAAGCAGCTTTCCAAAGAACCCAGGCCTGAGACCCCCGCAGAGCAAGCCTAGGGCGTCAGTGGCAAGGAAAAAACCCCCCGGACTAACAGGAAGACGCCTTGAGCAGAACCGGGCTCAGAGGGGGAGCCCATCTGCTTCTGGCCAAAAGGCAGGAGGCTCCACCGTGAGGGATGCTGAAGCACGTTAAGTTTGGGGAAACCCCTGGGCTGGGAAGCAGCGAATGGGGCCGGGGGTCAGGGGTCAGGGGGTGGATCGGGTGATGACATCAAGGCCAGACGCGGCCTCCGGGACGAGGTCAGGTGAGTTCTGTCTCCGCTCCCTGGGGCGGCGTTACGCCGGGCTGGAGATGCGAGGAAAACACACCCGTGGAGCGCCTTGCAGAGGAAGCCACAAATCAGAGAGATAACACCGTCAGAGAGGGAGGGAGAGAAAGAGGGGAGAGACAGAGGAAGGGAGTGAACAAAGGAGTGAGAGAGAGAGGGGAGGAAGAAGCAGATGGAGACCGGACACAAAAACAGGAAGGGTCCGGAAGCTCTACTGAAAACGCACCGTGGACGACAGTGGATTCTGATTGGTGGGCACAATTCCATATGCTAATAAATGCGGAAAATATGCTAATAAATGCAAGGCTACTGTAAGTTTAGATTTGTGGGATAAACACCCCACCCTACCCAGCAGCCCCCTCCTGGTCACCTGACCAAGTACAGAGCACTACATCCATTCTGATGGTATGAAGGGGGGGAGGGGAGGGGGGTACGGAGGAGGAACGAATGATATCATCCTCTATCTACAGATCCCAGCTGCTGCAGAAAGGGAGGAGGGTAGACAGAGAGGGAGAGAGAGAGGGAGGGAGATAAAGAGAGATTGAGGTAGAGGACAGTGAGATGGTGGTGGGCGTAGGTGAGAAGGTGAGAGAATGGGGCCAGGGGACAGGAGAGGGGATGCTGGGAAGGCAGGAGAGAGGGAGACACAGGGACTGGAGATGAGAGCAGGGTGATGACATAACCAGTCGAAAGCAAAACTGGGCCCCACCAACACATACATACACACATACATACATACATACATACATACATACATACACACACATAAACACACACACACACACACACACACACAAACACACACACACAGAGCTGTAAAGCGAGGACCTGTTGGAGGTCACAGCAGAATACACATACACACGCACGCGCACACACACAGACACACGCACACACACACACACACACACACACACGCACGCACGCACGCACGCACGCACGCACGCACGCACGCACACACGCACGCACACACACACACACACACAGCTGTAAGGCGAGGACCTGTTGGAGGTCAGAGCAGACTGCATTGGACGTTTGCCTCCGGTGCCGCTGGAAATGCAAACACTTTATGTTGACGACTGATTGAAAAAGCAACATCTTTGGGGTTTATAACAAATTAATGTTTACATAAAGACTGACAGCACTTTGCTTATGTATGAGCCGGCTATGTACTCTGGCGACGGACCAAAGGTGAGACTGAAGACCTGACCGTGAGGACCCGGTCCCTGGAGGAAGTCCGGGCGGGATGAACACAAGCGCCCAGCTGTTTGGGGACCGCAGCGCATTCCTGATTATGAATGCCACAACGACGCTGTTGTCGACATATTTTCACTCAACAGAAGGCAGGTTTAGCAGGAAATGATCGTTCCTAAACATGTCAAAATAAAAATAATAATAAACACCACTAATGCACCAAATCCATATTCATTAGACGGCCTTCTGGTAATAACACACCTTTCATTGCAAATACACAAAGTCTCACTGCAAACCAACACCTATCCATCTTTAAATACCCTGAGGACTAGAACTGTACTGCTACTGCGCTGCTGAATGTCATGTAATTTCAGGACTGGACGTCTCATACAGCACCACATTTTCGAATCAGTTAGTAAATCAATCAACTATTTACTCCTAGAGTTAATTGGGATTCAAGACTACCAATAAGAAAACAAACCCAAAAAAAAAACTGGGACAGACTGGGGTTGGGTACCAAAATGCAGTGCCACTATGGCACCGGTCCCCAGATGTACGGTTCAAATTATAAATATAAAATATCATTTAAATAATGAAATAAAAAAATGCATTGTTCAATTTTTTTGCCTTTGAATTGCAAATAAGAAAGGTTATTTAATATTGTTGGTTACTCTATTTTATAGAAGGCATCGGTTCAGGCACTGCCACCATTTTAAATGTATTGTTTTAGCATTGGTATCGACAAAATCTAAACAATACCCACATTTAGACATTCATTTACTTCCTCTATCAGCAATTCTCAGCATTAAACGAACCTCAAACCCACCGAAGCAGCTGGAGCCTGGGAGGAGAACAGAGAACGACAGACAGGGTCAAAGGTCAAGTGGGGAAGTAGGAGGCTGCCATTGTACTGCTTTATTGCTTACCTCCACCCCTGCCCCCCAACCCCCCTCCACCCCAAATAAAAACCCCTCAAGCACCTAAAGGGCTTGTGGCCGACACAAAGGGATGGTTTTAAGAGGTGTAGGAGAAGAGGGACAGGAATGAGGAGAATTCGCTTTAATGGACGGTAAACACGCGGAGTGGACGGAGCGCAGGTCAGCTGACCGTGGTGGAGGGCTCGCTCCTCATTGTCGGGAGTTAACGACGCGTCCGGAGACCAGACTCAGGAGTTCAGCTGCTGGGAGCAGAGAGCTGATCAGGGCCGGTGGACCAGCTCCCTGACACTCACAGGCAGTAAAACTGGGAGACATCTCTTTTACGCAGGTCTTTAAATGCTTTTATAGAGAGCTGGGGGAGGGTGCAGAGCTGGGGTCGAGTGTAGCGGCTACAGCCCGGTTACTGTTTTAAACTGAAATAACTGAGAAAGTAAATAATGCCAGTCAGGAGGTGTCACTCCTGGAGCATGGGCGAATTTTAAGACGTTTATGTTTAATGGTTCGCGTCCACACATCACGCTAGTTTCGGGCTAAGACAGTTTTTGTTTGAGAGAGTTTAATGATCCTGAGCATGAGTATTGTGAATGCGAGCATCACAAAACTTTATACGTACACCTCACTATGCGCATTCTATTCTATTGTGTGGTCAGTGGTCACAAGCTAACCTGCGACTACCACTTCACTGTGGGTGAGCAGGTTCCACTGGACCACGTGACCTGCTGTGGAGCACCGGGACCGAACGCGGGCCTGGCACGGGGTGCGTGGCGTCGGAACGTGTCCTCCGACCGGACCGCCGTGCTCACAGCGGGAACGTTTTAATCCCGCATTCCTGCAGGGAGGAGCAGCCTACGGCACCAGCCGGAGAAGACTCTCATTACAGCCGTCTGAGGGCACGCGCGGGGGAGGGAAAGGAATCCAATCTTATTTATACGTAAGGACATCCATAAACCAGTCGGCCTGAATCTGGGAATGCCGCGCGGGAGGCGGGAGATGGCCCGCCGCATTCCTGCTCCGGCTTTTTAATTAAGAACAGTCCGGCGGAATATCCGATGGCAGGCCGAGCATCCCTGTAACTGCCAGACATCTCCGAACCCCCCCCTCCTTCCCCGGAGGCTCCCGCGAAGTCACTACCGCCCGCCTGTGAGAAAGCGTCTCCTCCGAGCCGGGCCGGGACATTCCCGCCGTCTGCCACCGTCTCCGGGGGGCCACCGACCGGCCCCCAACAAACGCCTCACGCTTCCTGGTGAAGCACCTCTCAGAGTTCGGTAAAGTGGAACATACAGAGATGGGTTCGTTGGGATGTATCTGAAGTCCCTTATGAAAACCTTATGAAAAGTGGGTGCTGTTCAGATTAAAGTGGTTCTGAAGAGAGTTCCTGGGATTGTGTTTTATACGCCTCTTTATACTAGCTCAGTACCGGCTGCAACACCAGCATAGACCGAGGGTTGTTCTAATAAGACAATTATTAGATATTACTGTGCCTTCATCTCATTACAGAATAAAGTGGAAAAAATCACCTGCGATATCTGTGTCTGTTTCTGTACGTCTAGTACATTAAAGGCCTGTCCACACAAATAACTATAGCTGCAGTGATAAAGGTGTGAGCATCAACACTGATGAAAGATAACATTCTGTCAATAGTCTCTCGGCTATGCCTGCATTATCTATATCTGCCATTTTCAATGTGATGCCCTGTCAATTTGGATTTTGATTGGCTGTCAGTGTTTTATTGTTCATGCAGCTCCAAAGGCACAACATGGCGGCACCGGTAAACTCAACTTCCTGGGTTTCAAACCCCTTTTCACGAGCCCATGGATAGTCAGTGGGTGAGGTAACAGGCACTTGGTCCACATGTTCCTACAGTATTTGGTCTCTCTCACCGGGCATGATGACGGGCGTGGCCGCCTGAGCCTCGGAGGACAGGGCCAGCCGGCCACCCTTGCCCAGCCGGTCACACAGCAGGGCGATGTGCTTCTTCAGCCGGCCCGTGTCCTTGGGCATGCTCAGCTGGGCTGTGCTCAGGCTCAGGGCCTGGTCCTTGGGGCTGCGAGACAGACACGTCCTCAACAGGTGAGACACCGCGGCGTCCACACTCTCCTCCCAGCCCTGAGAGAGAGGGGGAGAGAGAGGGGGGGGGGGGGGGGAGGGGGGGGAGAGAGAGAGGGAGAGAGGGAGGGGAGAGAGAGAGGGAGGGAGAGACAGAGAGAGGAAGAAGAAAAAAGTTAATAGAGAATACATAAATACAGAATATAGGAGGTACTGCTCGAGCTGTTAATTGCTATGTATATAGTGTCACATCACCTCACTTCTGAGTCTCCAATGACAGCTTACAGAACTTTTGTAAAATAAATAAAATAACTAAGATACTACAACCAAATAGACTCTCCCTGAAGCTGTGAACCTCCTACACCAGGGGTCGGCAACCCTGGTCCTGGAGAGCCGCAGGGTTTGCTGGCTTTCGTTGTTACTTGGCATTAATTGATCAGTGAAAGCCGTTGATTACACAGTTAACTCACCTCACCTGGTTTCTTGGGTCTGAATTGGTTGCTTATTTCAAGGTGGAGACGAAAGCCAGCACACCCTGCGGCTCTCCAGGACCAGGGTTGCCGACCCCTGTCCTACACCATTGGTAGTGCCCCCTGTGGCAGCTGTTGGTACTGCTTTACATTAGTTGATAAAATCAAGATACAGTAGATAACGGTCTTGTCTCATGGTTTCCTTTATGGCCGTGGACTGGCAGGTACTTTCTAATGAGCAGACACCTTTAAAGACCAGACAGTGGTGTTTACTCCGCCCGTAAATTATCTGACCGCCGGCCTGGGGTAGTCTCAACACAGCCAGATCTCTTCCACGTGTAGGAGCATCTCCACCCACATCAAGCCTTTTTTAAAAGATACCGTTCCACAAGACATTTAAAGAATGTCAGACAGCCTCCGTCATTAATACTGTAATAATCCTCTACAAACATGTAGAAATAAAATAAGCAAATCAAAACGCTTCATTAAAAGAGGGAAATTTTGCTTCATTTGAGCAAGCGTCAATAATGCAAACTCAAACTCAAAATTCCCCTCCGGAGGTTATTTACTTTATTAAGAATTGGTTCGGAGGAAAATACTCTTTTCCCACACACACACACGTTTCATTTTTGGCACTGTGGATGGCGTAAACACAACCTTTCTGTGGAAATGAAGGAAGTCACCGGAACCTCACTGCAGTCAGGTCCGAGGAGCATATGCAAACGGTCAGCGCAAACTTGCTCGGTGTACAAGAAACGACATCCGGTCATTTCCTTTTACTTCCAATGACTCGCCATGTAACTTAAACTGCACTTACAGCGAGTAGACTGAGCCTCCTTTTCTCTGCGCCCAGGCACTATGGACATCCTGCACTCATCAGCCATTAGGGCAGCAGCCCATATCGTACTGGAGTCAAAATGGTCGCCCCACACTCTACCCAGCATTCGGGCAGCTGATATAGTGCAGAAGAACACTCCTGAGGAGAGCAGGATATTCACAGGTGTTCATGTTGAAAGCTAGCTTTCAGAACGACTGTAACATAACATCTGGTCATTATCCATCACTGCCGTGAAATGCAAATGGCAGGGCGAGGAGGATGAACTGATGAACAGGACAGCAGCCTCAGAGCACTGGAGGATTTGAACTGTAATGAGCAAAGACAAGGTAATGAGCAAGAACACCTCCGTCAGCCCTGGAGGGGGAGTGCTAGTCGGCGAGGACTGTGGGCTCTTCAAACATTTTTCACATCTCCTTCTTCGTTGCCTGACCTGGAAATCGATCTTGGTCCACCATCTTTAAGGAAATTGCAACCCGCTAAATATGCCTTCTACAAGCTAGAAGTCAGGAGGCTCCCTTCTTCTTGGGCAAAGAAACATGAGTGTGTCCTTCATGGAAGTATTTTTTCAGAACGCGCAACATCCAAGTGATCGACCAGTGGATCCACCTCTCCCCATCTGTAACCGCCATGGCTTCAAACCAACGTTTGAAAGAAGTGAAGACATTCCATTTGCCGAATACATATTTTCTAAATCCCTTCAATTTTTCTTGCCTCTCCCGATAGGAGCAAGAAAAGGTGCAGGGAAAGGACAGAACAGCCCGGTGTGTGCTGCCGGGAGCGTGAGCTCCGGGCTGGCCCTGAAAAGGACACGGGAACGGCCGGCTCCCCGAGGGCCCGGGGGGTGAGGCGGACGCTGCCGGGGACATTCCTGCGAGAGAGAGGGATGATGGGACGGGGCGTTGACAGGTGCGCTGACAGCGGGGGCCGGCGGCCTGGGCCATGCCGCCATGCAGATAGCCCATAATGAGCCCTAATGACAGGTAATCAGCCCTGTAATGATGATGACAAGGAAGAGGCTGAAATTTATAGCGCTTCTGCTCCTCAATTAAATAGGGCAGAGAGGGAGAGAGGGAGAGAGGGGGAGAGGGGGAGAGAGAGAGGGGGGGAGAGGGAGAGAGACAGAGAGCAGGGCGCAGAAAGAGGGAGAGAATGAATGGCAGTGGAAAGCAGGAAAAGATATACAGTATACAAGGCGTATACAATATAGACGGGGAAAAGAGGTGGGTTGTGTTTTTGGGGAAGAAGCCTTGTATTACCCCTCCCTCTCTCTCATGAACACTTCCGACAGGAGAACCAGGCAGAGGGTAGGAACAGTTTTATGATGGAGGAAGTCTTGGTTTTTTGTGTTTTTGTGCGATGATATCGGCACTAGTTATCTCTGTACGTGATGTTATGCTGTCATTCTGAGGCGTGGCCTTAAAGCTGGTTTATACTCCGTCGCTCGACTGTTCACGAAGGTACCAACGTCGGTGGAAGATTCATGAAGTTTA